>NC_133620.1:392764712-392779916 GCF_048593235.1 Sminthopsis crassicaudata | reverse complement strand
ACTATGCTTTACTTCCTCTCAAAAACAATCAACCAACTAGAATACCAAAATAATATAATTGCAAGAGGGAAAAAAAAGGCACCAAATGTTACCTATCTTATTCATATAAGGCAAGTACTGTAGCTGTTTAATGCATGCTGATATGTGACTAGTAATGGGGTTCAGGCACAAAGGATCATAGAATTTAAGTCAAAAATAGATTGTAGAGTTCAAATGATCCATATGATTCATTTTACAGAGGAGAATATTAGTGCTAGAAAGGTAAACTGAATTACTCAAATCGAAGAGCTGAGATTTCTCTCCATGAAAATATGTTCTCTGATGATTTCTCTGAATTTCCTCAATATTTATGTTTATGATATTGACCATAATATTGATGTGATATTGACTCCTGATATTGACCATGTCTGATAGGAAATGTCAGTGTAGTTCCATAAAAGTATAGACCATTGCTTGCTGATTTGGATAAAGCAGTGATACTTGAAAAGAAAGTCCATTCCAAGCCTTAAGCTGGGGAGGAATTTCATACCACTTCCATTATCTTATGGGAGAACTATCCAAACCTTATGGTGTGCTGAGCTCATAGTCAGTCTGGCCAGCTGTTCCCCTGTCATTATCTGGCAATGAGATCTGTCATTTTCAGAAGTTCCTGCAGGACAATCTAAGATCCACATTAATTCAAGTCAAAGGTCAAATACTGTTCAGCAAATATTCCTTTCTGCTCCCTCTCAAATCTACTGAGAGCATGTGTTTCAGGTATCTACAGAAAATAGAAATGCAAACTTGGGAGCAGAAAAGGAACAGGGAGAATTGCTGTTTTTTAATCCCAGTTTAGGAACTAGTCACACTAATTTTCCTACTAAATATCTTGGACTTTGTTTTTGAAAATGACTACACTATAGTGCACTGTCATTCATAAAACATCTAATTAAAATATAGTTCATCATATGATTCATTAGCCCAGCTAGTGAAAAAAGTCTTTGGTAATACTTGAATTTCCCCAACTGCTATTGACATTCCTTTGAAGTCCAATAGAGTGAAGCAAAAGGGTATTCAATAAGTTGTATGGAATAGTTAATCCTAAACACATACAAAATGGCTTGTAGTGAGAATTCTTCATTTCAGGGACATAACCAATAAATCTATAAAACAGAAAAGGTATCTCCAATGTGATTGCAGAGCTGGGAAATGCTAGTCTTTTCAGCTTCATAGGAGAATAGGAGGAGCTTCTCCTCCAGACAAAGGATCTGCCCCTCACTAGAGACTGCCTGAAAAGAACACAATGGGGAGGAATTCACCTAGATTAAATTCTTTGTAAGATTTTCTATTTGGATTGGGTCTCCCAACTAGGATCAAAAAGCACATCCCCTTGGAATTTGGACAATCTCATCCATCAACAATGTCCTTCAGAGAATGAACAATCTACAGGTTTCTGGTTTCTGAGTGAGAAATTAGAAGGGAAAAGTCTGATCTCTACAATATTTAGTTTTTTAATAATCATTTCTTTCATTATCATAAGCTATAGAACTGAGAGGAACCTTTATAAATCATTAGTCATTTTATAGAGGAGAGTAATGAGACTTAGAAGAATAAGTTACTTGACCAAGATGACACAGGCATTAAATGATAGAGGTGAAATTTAAACTCAGCTTCCATGAGCCCAGGCTTACCCATCTAAGCATAGATGGCTTCCCCTTCTCCCCTTCTCCCCTTCTCTCTCTCTCTCTCTCTCTCTCTCTCTCTCATCTCTCCTCTCTCTCTCTCTCTCTCTCTCTCTCTCTCTCTCTGTCATTCTCTTTTTCCATACATCCTATCAATTGTCAAATCGTACAGTTTCTTACTCTGTGACATCCTTACATGGACCTTTTTCTCTCCACTCATACAACACTCTAGTTCAAACCTTAAACTTGGCTTATTGCAATAGCCTTCCAATTGTTCTTTCTGCTTTCAGTTTCTCCTCTCCCCAATCACCTAGGAAATGATTTTCCTCAAGCACTGTTCAATAACCAGTAGTAACTCCATACTTTGTCCATGATCAAAGGTTCATTCCAATCTCCTTATATCCACTGACCTCCTTTAAGACTGAGCTAAAAGACCACTTTTCCTCATCTCCCTCCTCCCAGCTGTTACTGCCCTATGATTACCTTCCACATATTCTGTACTTATCTTGTAAACTCTCATTGATGTTATCTCCCCATTTGAATGTAAATTCCTTATGGGCAGGGACTGTTCTTGCCTTTCCTGGAATCCCTAGTATTTAGCATAGCATCTGATATATTTGTTCATGTTTTTTCAGTCATAACTGATTCTTTTGTAATCTTATTTTCATGGCAAAGATACTGGAGTGGTTTGCCATTTCCTTCTCTATTTTATAAGGAAACTAAGGCAAACAGTGTTTGTACTGTACCCAGGGTCACACTGCTATTAAGTGTCTGTCTGGTCTGAGACCACATTTGAACTTGGGTCTTTGATCTAGATACCATACCACCTGTCTGGCATGTAGTAATTAATAAACGCTTATTGATTGATTGATGACACCTAGGACTATTTGGTAAATGATCATTAATAATAAATACTATTTTCCAAATTGGAGGTCAGTCTGTTATCAATCTACACAGGGAAATTCTCTATATGTTTCCTTGAGAATGAGAAAAATAAAGAAAAACATATGATTGCCCCAGAGTTCTGGGAATCTGACTTGCCAGTGAGAATAAAAGGACTCCTAGAGTTCTTAGAGAGGTTTTATGTGTAAAGTACTTTGAAAATGAACCTGTACATGTCATAGAAATGCCAACTATTGTTATTATTATTATTGCATACATTTATTTGTTCTTTCTATTCAAATGGTTATTTAGAATTTAACTATATTTTCTATGACCATTTGCTGATAAAGAGATAAAATAAATCTAATTAAAAGTTGTTCAAATCATTATATTATAATTTGTCTTTTTTCATGGATGTATTTATTCTTTAATATTTCTGGAATATAGTTGAGGTAGATATATATGTATAGGGTTTCCTGAAAATTGTAGTTTTGCCTAAAGCTAAAGCTGTGTATGCAATGTATATATGTATCTATCTATATACATGTGATAATATACACATATGTAGAGTATGTACATACATATGTATAGGTAGATAGATAGACAGACAGACCAAAAGTCTTAATAGTATGTGTGAGTATGATTGTCTCATTGTGTGTATTTGTAGAGAACTGGACTAGTATTTTCATTATTACAGTGAACTAGGTAGGGAAATTTATCAATTCAAGTTAGTATTTTCTAAGGCAATTATATTCTTAAATAATGTCTCTAAAGTAGCAAGGCATTGTGACTTTTTCAGGTATTTCCAAGTCAGTATATATCAGAGGTCAGAGGTGACGCAGGTTTTCTGGTTTTCAAGGTCAGTATGTATGCACATACATACAAACACCACGCAGATGCATATTCACAGGATGCATTTATCTCTCTCTCTCTCTCTCTCTCTCTCCTCTCTCTCTCTCTCTCTCTCATTCTCTCTCTCTCTCTCTCTCTCTCTCTCTCTCTATATATATATATATATTATATATATATATATATATATATATATATATATCTCCATAAATACACACATGTTATTTATACCCTACAGAACTATCCTATAAGCTATTGGCCATTTATGTTGTTCATTATTTCCCTCCCCTCTTCCTAACCCTGGAAAAATATGAGAATTGACTGAGGAAAGTAGGATGGAATGATTAACCGGGACCTTTTCAGGCAAACAATCCAAGTTATAAAGATACATTCAAATTTCCTCTCAGACCTTTACCTATGTGACCTTAGGTCATTTAGCCTCTGTCTGTCTCAGTTTCCTCATCTATAAAAAAAGGGACAATAATCACCCTTACTTCCCAGGGGTTAGTATTAAGATTAAAGTTAAAAAAATAATTTTGTAAGAGCAATTTAGCACAGTGCTTGGCACATAATAGAGACACACAATATAAATGCTTCCTTCCTTCCTTTAACTCTATTACTTTTGTTTTTTAACTAAAACAATTCATTCCATTCTTAAAGAGCTCTCTCTTCTGTTTTGTTTCTCATTTCACTTAGATATCAAAGATGGGCCATTGTGCTTGCCAAAGCACTCAATTTTTATGAGCATAAGTGTATCCCATTCAAACCTCTATCTTCTTTTAAAGGGATGCACTCTTTATTATCATCTCTTTTCTTTTCTTTTCTTTTTTTTTAAAATCAGGTTTACTAAGGGTTTATCATCTCTATTCTCTCTCACTAATTTTTCAATTACTCCCACTTATTTTCTTCATTCCTTATTATCTATAAACATGTCCATATCTTTTCCATCTTTACTCATTCTTCCCTTGCTTTGTCCATCCCCCTCTAGCTTTTACCTTATATCTCTTCTCCATTTATGGCTAAACTTAAGAAGGCTATTTTTCAATAGGTCAATCCTGTCACTTATGTAATTCTATCTATTCTGGTTTCTTATCTCATTATTCAATTTGAAACTACTCTCCCTAAGTTTATTAATGACCTCAACTCTCATATTTTCTCAGTGTTCAATTTTCTTGACCTCTCTACAAACTTTGACACTCACTGTCAATTGACTCTCTTCTTCAGATTGTTTTCTCTCCAGCTTCTTGTGACACCCTTTTTCTCCTGTTCCATAGACATCTGGAACTCAACATGTCCAATGGATTCATTATTTTCTCCTCTAACATTTCCCTTTTCCTAACGCCCAATGTATTTTAAAGAGTACTACTGTCTTCCTAGTTGCTTTAAACTTATAAACCTAGATATTATTCTATCCATTTTTCTTTTTCCTTCTCATCCCCATCTCCAAATCAGTTGTCAGGTCCTATCATTTTTACCTTTTTGACATCTCTCTTATGCACACTGCAACTATTTTGATGCAGGATCTCATCAACTCTCTCCTGAGCTACTAAAGTAGCTTACTAGTTGGGCCTTATGCTCATCTCTCCCCACTACAATTCATCTCCTACTGAACTGTCATATTGATCTTCTTAAAGTATAACCTATAACCCCTCTAGTCATGATACTCTAGTAACTCTCTGTAATCTCCAGAATCAAATATAAATTCTTCTGATTGACGTTTAAAAACCCTTTTTAAAGTAGACAATTCTTTCCTTTCCAGTGTTCTTGTGCCTTATTTCCCTGTATGTATTTTTGTGACAGAGTGACCCTAGCCTCCTTACTGCCCATATACACATTACTTCCATCTCTCAACACTGAGGGATTTTCCCTGCCTATCTCCCAAGTCTGGAAGTCTATCCCTCCTCATGTCTACTTCCTAGTTTCCCTGAATTCCTTCAAATCTCAGTTACAGTCTTACCTTTTTAAAGAAAGCCTTTTTCTCCTTTTCCCTTACTCTAATCCCTCTGATTTATCACAGGTAGATAGATGGATAGACAAATAGTTTGTCCAGAGCTATTCTGCATCTTGTTTCTCTATTACACTGTGAATAATTTGATGTGAGTATTGTTTTTTGCCTCTTGTTGTACTCCAATGATCAGCACAGTATCATATTCGGTAATTTCATTTTTGTCTTACTCTATGTGAACTCATTTGGGAATTTTCTTGCCAAATAGTTTGCTGTTTTCTTCTCTAGATCATTTTACCAAAAAGGGAATTGATGCAGAGTTAAGTGACCTTGGGCAAGAGAAACACACAACTAATAAGTATCTGAGCGCTGGGTTTGAACTCACTAAAGATAAGTATTCCTGAGGTCCAGGGCCTGGTACTGTAACCTCTCTGTACCACCTAGCTGCCACCTGGTACATAATAAATGCCAATTAACTGTATGAATAATGCTTATATGTTTCTTCTCTTCTTTCTTTCTTTCTTTCTTTCTTTCTTTCTTTCTTTCTTCCTTTCTTTCTCTTCTTTCTTTCTTTCTTTCTTTCTCCTTTCTTGTCCTTTCTTTCTTTCTTTCTTCTCTTTCTTCTTCTTTCTTTCTTTCTTTCTTTCTTTCTTTCTTTCTTTCTTTCTTCTTTCTTTCTTTCTTTCTTTCCTTCCTTCCTTCCTTCCTTCCTTCCTTCCTTCCTTCCTTCCTTCCTTCCTTCCTTCCTTTCTTTCTTTCTTTCTTTCTTTCTTTCTTTCTTTCTTTCTTTCTTTCTTTCTTTTTCTTTTTTTTTTTTTTTTGAGGGGGTTAAGTAACTTGCCCAGGGTCACACAACTAGGAAGTGTTAAGTGTCTGAGACCAGATTTGAACTCTAAACTCAAGGCTGGTGCTCTATCCACTGCACCCCTCCCCCCCTTATATGTTTCCAAAAGCAAATAAAAGAGGCATAAGTAGATCTGGATTAAACTTTTCTTTGATCATATTGTTTACATTAGCTCTCCTTCATTCCTTATCATATGTTACAATGTTCTTATACCCACCATATACCTCAACTTGGGCCTCCTATTCATTTTTTTTTTTAATTCTTCAGTTAAATACAACCACAAAAGGCCATCAGCAAAATATTGACATTAAATAGTTAGGACTTTGTTCCTGAGGAAAATACAGTTGTAATTAATCTTCCATCAAACAATAAGTTTACAGCTTCAAAAATGATGAGTAGGATAGTTCATCCATATATCTAAATGACAAGAAACTCATACCAGGCTCATCTTCTCTATAAAACTGTTTCAGAAAAACTAGGAAAGAATAGTGTGAGATTCTTCCACCAATTTCTCATGTCCATTTCCATGTCTCCACACTTAATCATGTTATAGTTGTTTATTATCTTTTATGTATCTCATGAATGCTATAATCATAGAGTCTATCTCTTCTCTAGGTTAAAAAGTCTCCATCTCTAAGCAAACAGTACCATACCAATAATATTGGTGACATTCAATAAGTATACTGATGGCCTGAAAATATACCTCATCTACTTGGTCCTAGGAGCAAGAAAATATAAGTTTCAAACTGATTATGTGAACTCTTCTTCTGTTAATTTGGAATATTTGTTAATAGTTGGAAACTCTCAAACTCTTCTTTAGGTTAGTTGGATGGAGGTCTCAGACTTGCTCTCCTCATGGTTTGCAAAATGTAGCTAGTGCTAGATTAAAATGTAATTGGGAAATGTTTAAAAACAATAAAATAAAATTCAATACAACATAGATATTGTTAATTTGTATGTGTGTGTATGTGTGTGGTTTTTTTTATATTTCTCTAGTAGGAATTGGTTTCCACTTGTATTTGACACCACTGGCTTAGAATATTTGTATTATTGCAATGATGTGGAAATAAGAGATAAAATTGGAGAGTGTCTAGGTCACAGAGAAATATTAGAATTGTTTATTGGGCAACTATTCCTAACATTTTAACATACTCCCCCCAAAAAAGAGTATTGTGAAGCAACAAGAGAGCATTCTGTAAAGCAGACTAGATGAGACATAATTTAGAAGAGAATATTTATACACATTATATTTTTGCACACAGAGAAAAATATTTCCCTATAAAATATAGTTTTAATAAGTTATTCATATATCACTTCTAGGTTTGTGATATAATTTGCATAAATTATTTCCTTTTATCCCAACAATTCTGGGAGAGAGGTGCTTTTTTAATACTCATTTTAGAAATGAGGAAACTGAGGTAGGGAAAAGTTAAGACACATGTCTGGGATCATGGAACTAATAAATGTCTGAGGGCAGATTTAAACTCAGGTCTCACTCAGTTCCAATGCTCTATCCATTGCGCCACCTAGCTGTTTCTGACAAAGGTGGTAGGAAGAAATATTTAATGGAATAAGTTAATTTTTTAAATTTACAATTGATAATCAATCTGGTGCAGTGAATGCAGAGCTGTTCTGTGAGTCGGGAAAATCTGTGGAAAAGATATACCTCTGATAAATACGAGCAAGAGTTTACCAATCGCTCAGTTCTTCTGATAACTTTCTGATTCTATCAATTGCAGAGTATTTAGAGAAAGAAACTGGTACAGGAAGTATCTTTTCTGGAAGATCTTTATGCAATGAAACCACAACTTTGTCCCTTAATCTCCTGAAAAACAAACATTCACAAGTACTTTAAACATTTTAAAGTGAAGTGACTGTTATAGCTTTAAGAAGGTATTAGTTATAAAAGAGAAAAGGGCTTACTGCACATTTATGTAATAGTCACTAATCTAGGACATTATCGAAATGGATGTTTCCACTAATGATTGCAGTTCAGAAGCCACTATATCCTCTGGTGTTCTCATTTATAGTTTACTATATTATCACCACCAAGGCTTGGGACAAAGACTTTCTACCTAGCCAATACCTTGAACACTTTTCTCATTTTTTCCTGATATTATGAGTATAATAGTAGAAACCTTAAGCATTGGTAATCTTTCACTCTTTAAAAATCAACTTTTTTAAAAAAATTAACTCATAGATTTCTTTGATTATTTACTATGATTCTATTTTTACTGGGTTATGAATTGTTGCCTGCTTCTTCCCACCATACATCTTATTCTGGACCTTTGAGTAACACTCATATTTAATTCTTCATGGTATGTATCACGTACTATGACTCGCAACCATATAGCACCACTAGAAGACTATTGGTATTCTTAAAAATAAGGCTTTTCAGTGCCACTTTTGGGTCTGTATCTCAAAGAGATAATAAAAGAGAGAAAAGGACCCACATGTGCAAAAATGTTTGTAGCAGGTCTATTTGTGGTAGAAAAGAATTGGAAAATGAGTGCATGCCCATCAATTGGGGAATGGAGGAAAACTATCAAAATAATGGAATATTATTGTTCTATAGGTAATAATGGACAGGTTGATTTCAGGAAAGTCTAGACTTACATGAACTGATGAGTGAAGCAAGCAGAACAAGAAAGATTGCATTGATGATCAACTATGATAGACTTAATTCTTCTTAGTAATTCAATGATACAAAACAATTCCAGTAAACTTTGGATGGCAAATGCCATCCATATCCAGAGAGAGATCTGAATACAGATCAAAGTATACTAATTTCACCGTTTTTTCTTTATTTCTCATGTTTTTTTTCTTTTGTGATGATTTTTCTCCCCCAAAATGACTCATATGGAAATATATTTTTAAAAATGCATATATATATATGTATATATATATAAACCTAATTTTGAAAAATGAAGCTTTTTCAATGAACATCATCAAAAGATCTTTAAAATTGCATATATACACATATGCATATATGTGCAATAGATATATTATTGTTGTTCAGTCATTTTTCAGTTGTGTCTGATTCTTTATGACGCCATTTGGGTTTTCTTTGCAAAGATACTGAAGTGGTTTGCCAATTCTTTTTTTAGCTCAAGTCACAGATGAAGAAATAAGGCAAATGGGGTTGAGTGACTTGTCCAGGGTCATACAGCTAGTAAATATCTAAGGCCAGAGTGATATCAGGAAGAGCAGTCTTCTTGTCCTCAAGCCTGGCACTTTATCCATATAGACAGAAAGATAGATAGATTAGTTTTATAGGTTTTCAATCTAACTAGAGAGTACATTCTCAACAACAAAAATTTAATTTCTATTTGATTTGTCTTGTGCAAATTCTTTAGAGTTTTAGAGGATTTCATTAAGGAGCCTCTACTATGTTTGAAAAAACTAACACAATATCATTTCCAAATGGGAGTGTTTGGAAAATCATAAATAAGGAATCTATTTTCTATTTGGTTTCTCTTTTGGACCTGTGAGAGCAGAAAATATATTTGCCAAGTATAAATCTCCCTTTTAAATGTCTTGTTTTATATAAATGATCATTAGACCATCAAATCCATCAATAAATAAGCATTTATTAAATGCCTATTATATTCTAAGTTTTGTGCCAAACACTGTAATTATAAGACATAAAAAAGACAATTCTTGCTTTCAGTGAGTTTACATTCTTTCAAAGAAACAGTACTACTAATAAGAACATACATAATAAATACAAATAAATCTAAGACATTTGGGAAGGCAGAGATGAAACTAACAGAGGATCAAGAAAGTTTCATGTAGAAGATAATATTCACATCTGTTCCCTTCTTTCTTCTCACATAACAATTATCTTATTGCAGTTTATCACTTCTCCTTTATATTATTCCAATGGCTTTCTAAGGGGTTTTACTCAAACTTCTGCTAACTTCATTCTATCCTTCCATGCAGCTGTCATAATGAATTTCCTTAACTACCTTACTCAATAAACACCCATGGCATACTAGAAACTCCTCTATTTAGCTTTTTAAAAATCCTATATAACTTTGATCCCACTTTATCTTTATAGTGCCTATCCATTCATCTTTCTTCCTTCCTTCCTTCCTTTTTTATTTTCTTTCTTTCCTTCTCTGTCATACTATCTGTGGCATAGCCAAATTAACCTCTTACTTACACAAAAAGGAATCTCTGTGATTTTGCACTGATGGTTCATCAAACCTTGAATGTACAGCCTCTCACCTCTACTTTTTCAAATCTCTCTTCCTTCAATTCAAATACAAACTTACATATGAAACTTTTTTCTAATACTTCCAACAATGATTGTCACTTCAAAGTATCTTGTATTTAACTACTTTATATTTATTCTTTTTTATGTTTATTCTCTATGTACTTAAATACACACTTCTTTACCCCACAAAAATGTATGAAACTTGTTATTTTTTGTATGTATGTTTTATGCTTGTATTCTAGCATACTACCTGATAAATAATAGGAACTTAAGAAATATTTGTTGTTGATTGATTGCATCCAGTATTAAAGAAAGGAAAACAAAGACAGAAGTGAAAAGAAAAATACATTCTAGATATGAATATGGGTACTGCCAAGACAAGAGATGGGTAAAAATAGAGAGGTCAGTTTGGTTGAATTATAGACTTTGGGAACGGGAAATTTATACATCTAGTTTGAAAGGATAGTCTAGAAGTTAGCCATCAAAGTCTTTAAAAGACAAAAGGGATTCTAGCTTATGCTGAAGATAATCGAGTTATTGTATTTTGTTCAATAGAAAAGTTACATGGTACTTTTGTAAAAGACAAATTGGAGCATGCACTGACTCGAGGCAGGAGGTGAATTTGGAGGCCATTGTACAATCTAGGCAAGATTGATTAGGGCTTGAATGGAGTTAAAAGTGTTGTCCCTTCTCCTCCTATCTTCTCTTTTTTTTTCCATGATTCAAATAAATTACCCTTTATAAACTGATTTCCCTTTATAAACTTATTTCCCATAAAATATAATACCAAAGTCCTTTGCCATCCTGCTTTCCTGAGGATATTCTGCAATTTTTGTGCTTCCTTATTTACATGGGCCAGTGGAAAGAATCCCAGACCTGAAGTCAGAAAAACCTAATAAATGCAGATAAATTACTTCTTGTCTGACTCTGGGGAAACCACTTAATCTTTCTACCTCAGTTTCTCCAAATGTAAAAAATAGTTAATAAGTGCATCTACCTCCAGAGTTATTATAAAGATCAAATGAGATGATGTTTGTAAAGCATTCTGACATCCTTAAAGTATCAAATAATTGCCAGCTATTGTTAGTTATTATAAATATTCCTGGACTATTCTAACAAAGCAAAGTCCCACAGGGCAGAAATCTGCACCCTCTTTCATTGAACTTTGACTCTTCTTGGCACTTCTACCACAATATGGAATGGGAAAGGGTGGAAAATAATATGTCAGGAAATCAGCATAGACCTACATCTTATAGTAGATGAGTAGATGATTTGGGCATAAAAGGGTGATACTGTAAGAAAATTAGGAGAGCAAGCGATAATTTACCTATCAGATCTTTGGAGAAGAAAGGAATTAATAACCAAAGCACTAGAAAACATTATAAAAGGCAAAATGGACAACTTAAATTATATTAAATTAAAAAGGTTTTCCACAAACAAAATCAACAGAAGCATGATTAAAAAGGAAGTACAAAGCTGGAAAAAAATTTACATTCAGTGTTACTGAATGTAATTTCTAAATATATTTCTCATTTCTAAAATATATAAAGAACTGTGTCAGATTTTATAAGAATACAAGTCATTACCCAATTGACAAATGCTCAAAGGATATGAACAATTTTCCATGATGAAATTAAAGCCATTTACAGTCATATGAAAAAAATGCTCCAAATCACTATTGATTAGAGAAATGCAAATTAAAAGAGCTCTGAGGTACCACTTCACATCTTTTAGATTGACTAAGATGATAGGAAAACATAATTTTTATGAGCCAGAACTCTGAAACAAGGATTCTTACAAGGTGTTTTCAGTAGAATCTATGGGATAATGGTTATCTACTTTAGCATGGTGCTTAATAGTTCTCTATATTCAGTATGATTAATTTAATCTTACAACAAATAATGGTTTCCTAGTGACATAATGATTGGTTTATACTCAGTGTAAAGCATATAAGCTGGGTACCTCACCCAGAGTGAGAGGGCAGAGAAGACAAAGAACTGGAGGTGGGAACTCAAACTCTTAGAGCCAAGGAAAGAGAGATTCATTTCCATCTTCATCAGCCTTGTAGTGGTAGGCCTGTCCTCCTTAGCTTCTCCACTGAAACCAAGCCTCCAAAAGGCCTCTAAGAAAACCAACTGGGCCCCAGGAAAAGAGATAAGACTTTAAAGGAGATAACAAAGGATTTGGATTTTAATACCTGGCTATTCCAAGACCTCCAGAAAACTGAACTAAGGACACTAAAGATAATGATAAATATTGGACTGGATGTGGTGAAGTTATGAAATGATCCAACTATTCTGGAGAGTAATTTGGAATTATGCCCCAAAATCTATAAAACTGGGCATACCGTTTGACTCAGCAGTGCCATAACTGAGTCTATATAGCCTAAGGAAATCATAAAGAAGGGAAAAGGACCCTCATGGGCAAAAATATTTGTAGCAGCTATTTTTTTTTCTGAGGCTGGGGTTAAGTGACTTGCCCAGGGTCACACAGCTAGGAAGTGTTAAGTGTCTGAGACCAAATTTGAACTCTGGTCCTCCTGAATTCAGGGCTGGTGCTCTATCCACTGCACCATCTTGTAGCAGCTATTTTTGTGGTAGTCAAGAATTGGAAAATGAGTTGATGTCCACCAATTGGGAAATGGCTGAACAAACTGTGATATATGAAGGTAATGGAATATTATTGTTCTATAAAAAATGATGAGTAAGCTGATTTTTGAAAGGCTTGCAAAGATTTACATGAATTGATACTGAGCAAAACAAACAGAAGCAGGAATACCTTGTACACAATAATAGCAAGAATGTGCAATGATCAACTATGAAAAACTTGTTTCTTCTCTGTGATTCAATGATCCACAGCAATCCCAATAGACTTTGGATAGAAAACACCACCTGCATCCAGAAAAAGAAGTATAGAGATTAAATGTAAATAAATTCAAGCTATGTTCACTTCCTTTTCCTCTCTCTCATTCATGGTTTTTTCCTTTTGTCTTGATTTTTATCTCCTGGAATGATTCATAAAGCAATGTATATAAATAAATAAATGGGAAGAGGAAGGAAAACCACTTTTTAGTATGGTAAAAATCAGATCAAAATGTAATTGGGAAATATTTAATTAAAATAATCAAACATAGTTTTAATATGTTTTATAAGTCACTATATACCGTCAAATATCCTTTTGATCAGTTTAGTGGCCTCTGGCATTATTTGAGTTTAATTCCCACTAGAGCAGCAGTGAGAAACTGTCACTTGCCCAAGTTCACATGGTCATTATGTGACTAAGGTGAGACTCCAACCTATGCCTTCCTGACTCCAAGACCAACTTTATATTCATTATACTATGTTGTTTTTTTTCCAGAAACCAGGGAGATATTAAAAATAAAAAAGTATTGAAAATAATAATTACTGATATTTGATATGCTATAGTCACAAAAATATTTAGTTTACCTTGTTTCATTTGATCCTATCATTAACATGGTGAAGTAAGTAGTACCAGTGCTCACAGAATAATTCATAGATAAGCATGAATATCAAATCTAAAAGGTCCCTTAGCTGTTATTTACTCTAACTACATTCATAGACTGAGACAGCTAAAATTGCTTATGTAGCTAGTACATAGCAGAATCAGGATTTATTTTCTGATTCCAAGAAATGTTGTCTTTCTATTATATCTATTTTACAGGTGAGGAAACTGAAGATCATAGTTATTATAGCTAGTTAACATTTATGTAACACTTAAAGTTTTGCAAAACATTTTTAAAATTTTACCTAATTTTAATCTTACAACCTTGGAAAGCAGGTCCTATAGTTATCTCCATTTTATTGATTGGAAAACTAAAGCAGATGAAAAGTTAGTATCTGAGTGCTGAGGTACAGTTTGAACTCAGGTCTCACAACAGAGAATTAACCAAGATCAGAATAGAAGTATCAGAATTCTGACTGAAAATTTTTACATTATACCACAGAAACTGGTCAGAAAAGATGTACATATCAATTGCTTTCAAATGTTGATTCATAGATTTAGAGTTGTCTTCAATATTATTATTATTGTTACTATTAATTATCATTTGAGTCATGTTTTAATGCTGGAAATGCAAAAATAAATGGAACAAACCTTGATCCTTTTTTTAGGGACAGTCTTTCCGGATAGATTGCAAAAATAAGAAAACAAATTCTTGGCTACCAACCTCCAGGATAGTGAATAAGTAGTTATTTCCAGAGTTGGCTAAATGGTTTCATGAATGCAATTGATCTTCAAAATTATATATAGTACTAAGTCTCCTGTATCATCCGTTCCTTTCCTTTGAGTGGCATAACAAATATGGGAGGCTAATTTTAAAAAGGGTGGAAAGGAAGCACAGAAGGAAGGAAAAAAAGAAAGTGGGAAGGAAGAAAGGAAGGAAGACACTTCCAGCAGATAGAATAAGCTTTGCGTTTCAGTTTAGTGCAATTTGCATAAGCTAGAAACAAATCTCTTTATCATTCTTTGATTTATTTTCTCTATCCATAAAACTGATACCTATTTCCTGCCTCCTTCCTAAGAGCAGGCATAAAAAGTTTACAAACTCATATTTGAGTTAAAAATATATTGACAAAAGAAAAATGAGTCTCTTTTAATTCTTCAGGTAATAGGGGAATGTAAAATGAAGTTGGGAGTATATGACAGCAGGTAACCAAATGTGCAACATTTCCTGTAACTTCTAGCTGCTGTTAGATTAATCAGAAATGAGCATTAGATTCATGGAATTTGCCTAGTTGGAGGAAGAAATCAAATAGCCAATACAAAAATGGTCAATTCCCAGCCC